>NC_056733.1:1480347151-1480368997 GCF_019279795.1 Protopterus annectens | reverse complement strand
CTCTATATATGTCTAGATATGGATATCTGTAAATTTGTGGATATATATATATATATATATATATATATATATATATATATATATATATATATGTATATATTATATCTATGTATATATGTACACATATACATACCTATATGTGGGGTACATTCAGGCATCAGGTCCACAATCTCACAACACCTTCCTGCACAGGTGCACTGTTCTGCCTTACTACAACACAGACAGGTGCCACATATGGACACAGCCTGACATTAGGGGGGGTATATGTAGGGCCAGATTGCAGGTAACCCTATTACACACCTATGGAATTCCTGCATGCTACAATACAGATTAACCTGAGTATCCTGCAAGGGGTGGGCTGTGGATCCCACGTGTCCATCATAATGGCATTACTTCCACCACCAGCTGTTGGCCATGTAACATGCATACTTCCCATTACACAACACACACTATGATGGCTTACATCTTATCAGTCAGTGCTGCTCTGCACTGTTGAGGGGTATAGCCCTACTGTGGGAGGTTGGTATAATGGTTAAGGTATTTACCTTCCAGATATAAGGTGCAGGGTTTGATACTCACATGGGGTGATTAGCTAGGCTTAAAATGGCCCACAAGGGCAGTTAGCCTAGTACTGATCTATGAACCTATGAACCTAAGACATCCCATTGAACAGAATTATTTCTCTGAGTATTCAATTTCCCCCACCAGGGGCAACAATATCCTAGACCTAGTCATTACCAACATGAGTGACCAGTGTTCCACACCTGAAGTCAACTCCTATTTGATCCAATCCAACCATAAGCTAATCACCCTTGATATCCTCATCCCGCCCCACCTCTCATTAAGGAAACCACAGTAAAAAATGTCTCCAAAGCCAACTTCATGCTTCTTAAGACAGACGTGGTGAACTTCATGACACCCATGCAGATGGACAATACAGTTACGACTGCTGAATCCTACACAAATGCACTCTATAAGCACTTACATGAGTGCATGAATCGTGCTATCCCAAACAGAACCAAGACGCTATCCTCCAAAAAAAGGAAGCTAGTCTGGTGCTCTCCTGCCATAAACATACTGTACAACAGAAGGAAGAAACTGTTGCATAACTGAGTAAAATCCCATGAGTGGAGGAGCTCCCTGGTCAGCTTCAGAAAGAAGCTGACATCCCTTATAAGATCCCCCAAAGCTAGCTACAAAGACAAAATCACCACTGATTCTAAGGACAACCACAAAGCATTCTATAGCTATGTCAAGAATCTCAATGGCAACACCCAGATCTGCTCTGAGTTACAGCACAACGGCATGAAAATTACAGAACCAACTGATATTGCCAACATCCTGGCGGATAGGTTCAGTGCTAACTTTACCCCCCTCAGCCCCTAAAGGGCCCATATAAATATATATATATATATATATATATATATATATATATATATATATATATATATATACACATAAATATACATACAGGAAGAATACAGAGTCCTGTAATCACAACTATGCAGGTAAAAGCTGCACTCTCTAAAGCCAAAAACACAGCATCCATGGGACCGGACAATATTCCCAGGCTGCATTTTACACAAACTTCAGAATGAACTGGCTCCCCACCTAAGCACCATGTTCAGTCATACCCTCATCCTCAGACTTTGTGCCCACTGAGTGGTGCACAATTACACTTATCCCACTCCACAAGGGGGGATCCAACTTGGATCACGGGAACTACTGCCCCATCAGTCTGACGAGCGTGATCTGCAAGGACATGGAACGTATTATCAAGAAACTTATAAACAAAGATATTTGCAACCTTCAAACACTAGACCCCACCCAGTTTGGGTTCGTGAAGGGCCGATCTTGTCTCCTGAACCTGATTGACTTCTTTGAATCAGTCTCCAGAGCTGTGGATGAGGGTAAGGTGGTCCACACAGCCTATCTGGACCTCGCCAAGGCCTTTGACACCATCCCCCACTCTGGAATCATAGATAAACTTAGTAAGCTGGGTATTAATCCCTACCTCACTTGATGGGTTGCCAACTGGCTTACTGACAGAACCCACACTGTAAAAGTAGCTGACTACATATCCAGCTGCAGACAAGTGACTCAGAGTTCAGTCCTGGGACCGGTCTTGTTTGGCGTCTACTTCTCTGAAGTACAGGCCAACACTAAGGGACTCTGGTTAACAGTTTGCAGATAACTGCAAATTGGGAGCCATTATTGAATCCCCAAATGATGTGGATACTCTACAAAAGGGCCTTACAGAAACAGATGCTTGGTGCCTGAGCCATGGGCTGAAGCTCAATTCCAAGAAATGTATAGTTATCCCCTTTGGGAAAAAACATGTACCCGTGAATTACCACATAGGTGGCAGTACACTAAACACCAAAAGTGTGATAAGAGACTTAGGGACACAGGTGGACAGTGGTCTCACCTTTAATAACCACATCGCCACAACAGTCAGGAAATCCTTCTATGTGGCACACCTCATCACTAAGGGCTTTTTATTCAAAAAAAGGAGGTCATTGTCCCACTGCACTCATTCCTCATTAGACCCATTATAGAATACAATGCCCCATTTGATATGTACCTCTCAAGACATCTGCAACAACTGGAAAGGCCACAGAATACCTCACTAAAAGAATCACAGGCCTAAAGCAGATGCCCTATGCTGACTGACTTAAAAAACTCCAGCTATACTCTGTCACATATCGTCTACTCAGAGGCGATTTCTGCTTAACATACAGTGCCATGTCAAACCCAGAGCTGTTGGACATGCTACACTTAAAGAAATCCCAATCCCTTAGAGTCACACGCTCCAGGGATCTAAACCTTGTCATCACAATAAACAAAACCTGCTGGACGGAAATGTTCCTGACCCAGAGACTACTCAGACTCTGGAATAGACTGCCCAGACATCTCAAGCAGAGCGCCTCCTTGGCCCTCTTCAAAAGGAACCTTGATGATTGGATGGGAGAAAGGAAATTCACCCTAGGGATCACGTCACTCGCTCTGCTAGACAGGCGTCCAGGGAAGTAAATAGTGTGGGAAGAAATAGCCATGGAATTGATATGTCTAGGCTTGTATAGGCCCTAGGGCCGATAGCCTAGTACCAACCTATGAACCTATGAATCTATGAACAGATCTCCAACCTCCCTGCAGAGCTCGCTATGCACCACGACCTGCACCTGGTGATGGATGACAGGTTCCTGTATGCGCCCACTCCCAGGGGGGGATGAGCCCCATACCCTGGGGCTATTCCTCCCAAAGGTGGTGCAGGACCAACGGACGAGGAGGTCCCGGGTTGGGTCCCAGACATGCTGCTGCCCGGTGCCACGGCCAGCTGAGGTGGAACAGCTGGGTCCACTGGGACCAGCCTTCCCAAATGTGCTATGGTGTTTTAAGTTTATCATCATATGTGGGTTAATAATAGTCAACACATTCCAGGATTAGGTATAACAGCATGCATAGATATCCCCATTAACCCAGACACCAGATACGGAACAGTTGCACAGCAAACGGAACACATGCATATATGGGACCACAGTGGTAATAACAACAGCATACAGGTACATTGATGGTGCCATGCCACCAGTGTTGGAATATTTCAATATAGCACATGCATGGAAACAGATTTAAATAATTATCAACCAATAGGTCATAATCAGAACAGTGATGTCATTACATACCAGTTGAGGTGGGTATATAGTTTATTGTTGGAAATATGGTGGAGGGGGAGAGAAAGATGTCAATTAACAACTAGTATATTCCTGTAGTCCACATTACTTTCCTAGTCAGTACTGTTATCTGTACCTTACAAGTACACTACACTACCCAATAGCCTTAGTTTGGACACTGATATGGTTGTCGTCATCTTTATACATGGACTGGTTTTACCTGCAGTATACACCTCTTACCTGGTATACCTGTGGAGGAAATATTTGTTAACACTAACTGTTTCTACACATACTCCCAGATTCCGGGTTGATGTGCACATAGCTGTCCATCTTTTTCTGCACAGACTCTGGCCATGTTTTGTCCACATGTAGATGAACAGGGACATATCTAGACTATTGCTCTCTTCAACCTTTAGTGATTTACCACACTCTTATACAGGCTTTCCTACACAGTTATATTATGTGGCACAGTATGAGTGACAGTGATCAGTGATACCTTATTATTCAGAGCGATTGCAACACTCACAATTCCATACAATACCAGACTAAACAGTACCAGTACAGTGTATCAAGGTTTTTATTTCTCGGCACAGCGTTCGTATCTGACGTACCTCTCAGAGCAATGTTTGTTAGCACTACTTGAATGTTGCCACACAAAGTACCAGATTACACTTTAGTATTATGCACATACATCTCACTCTGTTACTGTACACACTCTGGTCACAGCTTGACAACATGGGGGTGTAGATAGGACATACTTGGCTTATTACTCTCATAACCATTTAGGGAGTTGCTAGAGTGACAGGTTTCTTCTCATAGATGTGTGACAATCAGTTGTATTCCCTGTTTGCTGCCTAAACATCTGGGATCATCCCACAGACTTCCCAGGGGGAGAGACTGACAGGCAGCAGATATAGGCCCATATACTGGACATTCTGGTCTTATCTGTACAGTTGTGGGGTATGATTCTGTATGCAGCCTACTTCCATTCCCAGGATTCAGACCATGGCTGTGTCTGCTACAACTTAAACACTGTCCATCAGAGTTGTGTTTGCTATATAGATATTGCTGTATATCTCCTATCTGCTTTTTGTCTTATAATTCTCCTGTGGTTTTGCATTCTGACCTTGTATTACAACACTCTTATACAGGATTTCCTAGACAGTTATATTTTGTAGGACAGTGTGTGCAACAGTGATGGTAATACCTTATTATTCAGAGCAACTGCATCAGCCACAATGCCATACAATTCCAAAGTAAACAGTACCAGTACAGGGTATCATTCTTGTATTTCTGGGCACAGTGTTGGTATCTAACAGACCTGTGGGAGAAATGTTTGTTAGCACTGCCTGAATGTTGCCACACACAGTACCAGATACCACATTACTATTATGCACATATATATCACTCTTTTACTGTACACACTCTGGCCACAGCTTGACAACATGGGGGTGTAAATGGGACATACGTGGCTTCTTGGGTTTGGGGAGTTGCTAGTGTGCCATCTTTGTTCTCATAGATATGTGTCAATCAGTTGTATTTCCTGTTTGCTGCCTATATGTCTGGGATCAGCCCACTGATTTCCCAGGGGTACAGGTTGACAGGCAGTAGATATGGGCCACTTTACTGGACATTCTGGACATATCTATACAGTTGTGGGATATGATTCTGTATGCAGAATAATACCACTGCCAAGATTCGAACCATGGCTGTGTGTGCTAAAAATAAGACAGTTCACGTCTCAGTTGCATGTGCTATTCAGATTTTGTTGTCTGCCTTTTCACTGTTTTCTGTCTATGTGTCTCTCAGTTGTACTAAATGGCCTCTGGGGATTACATCAGTCATATACAGGCATTCCTACACATTCTATTTATTCTGCACAGTGTGGGTAATAGTGCTTAATACAACAGTACTATTACGTGATTGCAAATCTACATTACCATACGGTACCAGAGTATACACATGCAGTCCAGCAATTAGACCTTTCTTATCAGGCTATTACACTTTTATTTACATACAAACTATATGAGACTCTTCCTGCCATAATCTCCGGTGTATGCAGTACTTGCCTTAAACAATACAGGTTTTATACAGGCAATTAATTTACTAATACTTTTAGATATATTTCCTATGACAGTACATGCAAGAGTATTACTGACCTGCCTCACTTTGCAACCTTTCCAGGTGACTTCTGTGGACCTTATTATTCACGGATGGCTCACTTGCAGCTGTGGAGGACATAAGAGGAATATTTAGCCATACCTATCCATGATGTACATGAGCTGGCAATTATTACACACATAGTGGAGTGATACTTACACACAGCTGGGACAGCCCCTGCTGTTCTAGCCTCTTGGATCCACTGCTCTAAGAGGTCCCCCTTACACTGCTTCAGGTTGGCATAGTTATGCCTGACCTGCTCACCAGTTCAGGGTATGCCAGTGGCACTGGTGAGGTCATGGGTAAGACGGTCCCAGGCGTCCAACTTATATTGGGAACCCTGGTACTGGCACTGCAGCAGTCTGTCTTTGACAGGGAGTCCTGCCATGACTCTGGACTCCTGAATGCACTAGCTCTGCGCCCGGAAGCGCACATCTCATCCCCTTTCTGCCATTGTGCTTGCAAGGGGAAGCTACAATCAGTTATGAGATGTATTCCCGCCTGTTGGGTTTAAGTAGGGCCGATTTTCCACACATTTCTGTGATTGGCCGATTTTGAAAAGGCTAGGCTATGGGCAAACCTGCTTACCTAAGACTGGCATTGTTTAAAGGGGTATACCACTGGGCACATTGAGTTAGCTGGCCTCACATTGCTTACACCTCCTAAGCTGGCCTGTGCAATGCTTAGCGTTACTTACATTTGACTTTGTATTATATTTTCATTTTGGCATTGATTTCTTATTCATTACATCTTATATATATGCCTGGTATCCATGATTCATGTGTACATACACTGTATGGGGTCCTTGTATTTTATTGGGGACTTCAACACTCTATTACAATTACACCTCACATCTGGGCTTACTGCTGTACTCCAGTTCACATATTTATGTTATGTAGTGCGTTATAGAACATATGACTATATACTGATTCCTTTCACAGGTTCAGTTTGATTTTACTATAGTGAGGACTTGTTTGGTGATAACTCATTCTTCTATACTACTGTGATGGCTTGGTGGTAAACTACTGTGACTATAGTGTATAGGGTCCTGGGTTCAAGACCTGCAAGGCTGTTTATTTTGTTGCTGGGCAGAACAAGGGCCGTTAGGTACAGAGTGATTAAGGCACTTTTGAGCAGTTGTAAGTGAGTTTGCGGGGGTGTGCGTGAGGGTAAGCAATGCTAACCTCTGGTTAAATATGCTTACATAGCGTTAGCTTCAATATTGCTTAACCTGTGTGCGCATTGCTTACCCCCACGCAACAGGCGTAAACTCATTACTAGTGCTTACATGTGCTTATTACTGCTTATTGGTGCTTACACTTGCTTACTAGTGCTTACTCCTGCTTATGATTGCACTGATTTAGACAGTAATATCTAATGGTTCTTGGGAAGGTAGGGGATTTGGAGGCTGTATGGCATTGTCATTCATTACACATTTTACCTTCCATTTATATCCATCATTCTTGTGTACATATTCTGTATGGGGCACATGTGCTTATCTGTGGACTTTGCAATGTTATGACACTGACACTTCACATCTGCATTTAATGCAGTACTCCAGTTCACAAATATATGCTATTTAGTAGGTTATGCAACTAAAATATTGGTCATACCATGATTTGCCATGGAAAATGGAATGTGCTGCAGTAGGACACGAACCAGGAATGCCTGCTCGTAAGGCGAATTGGTTTCCTCCAGGTGCTACAGCTTCCTCTCATATTACACTACACTATTGCTATACTGCTTCATTTGCATATATCTTCCTTGTTATCCTCTTCAGCCATTTAAGCTGCATTAACCATAGCTAAGCGATGGACACACCCACGCACCTACGGTTAGCTTTAATCGGATTCATAATAAAAAAAATAGGTTTGTTTATTTGATTTATTTTACTGTTGCTGTTGTACATGTGGGGGAATGTTGCTGGGGATATGCGGACACCTATGAGTGGTCTCACTTATTCCTTTGGCCTTTCTGCTGCACTTAATTGTGGGGGCATAAATATTCTGAAAGCTCTGCTCTCAGACATGCCCCCTGCACTCTTACATGCTCCGTGTAAGATTAGGAGCAAAGGCAGCGTGCCTTCATTAATATGCGTGGCGCACTGCCGTCCTGCTCCTAAATGGCCATTTCGATGTAGGACTAAGCTAGTCCTGCACGGAAGATTAGTAAATCCGGGGGACAGTGTGACTATAGTTGCCAGTTCCAGAAACTCTATTGATGATGTGATCTAAATCATTAATCATGTTTATATTTGAATGTTATAAACTGAATCAAATCAAATTTAAAGTTTTAGTCTTTTTAGAGATTACAATCACTGCATGGATCTCATTTAAGGAACTGTTATCAGTAAACACATTAAATAGTTAGTCAGATATGAATAACTTAGTAACTTGAATAAATCAGAGTAAATAAAAATTAATTTTCAAAAATATCATTAAGAAAATAAAACTATGGCTGCAAATGAGTTTGGGTGCTTTGTATATATGTTTTAGTAATGATATAGGCAGCGATAGTGCAGTGGTTAACATTGTCGCCTCACAGCAACAGGTTCTCTGGTTTGATTCTTTGCTGGGGTGCCCTTTGTGTGGAGTTTGCATGTCCTCCTTGTGGTCAAATTGGTTTCCTCCGGGTGCTACAGCTTCCTCTCATATTCCAAAGACATGCAGTAGGTGAATTGGACACTCTAAATTGACCATAGGTGTGAGTGTGTGTGCAAATTAGTGGTATGGATGAAGTATCATGTTAGAGCTAGCCATCTGGCGGTGTAAACCTTGGCTAAAGATGTTAAAGTGACACTCTGACCCCATGTAAAAAAGGGGTTGAGGATGGATGGATGGAAGGATATCTTCCTTGGCTCATTTTTGTGCTCTAGAATAAGATCACCAAGTAAGTGACTTACATGAAAAAATACATTCTGAAAGTTAAAAGGCTCATATTCATAAAGTTTACCTTTTTGAATTCAAAGACAGTCTAATGCAATGTGTTTTCATGAATACATGCTGCACCATGTCTTTCATCTCTGTTCCCGTGCTTTATGCTAATGAAGCAGTTTGGCGGAGAGTCATATGCTAATTAGCCACGTGCTACCCCCAACCCCCCCCCGGGACTGCCTCCAGGAAGGCATCTACAGGCTAAGCAATTCATAGAATTGTTTGGCCATATAAATTAGCATGGCTGCTCCTGCCACATCCTTGTAGTGAACATGACCAGGAGGCCGTGTTCAGCCACTACAGTAGAGTTAAGTACCGAGCAATTTACTGGTAAGGTAGGGTTAGGAGGTGTATGTGTATTCAATGGACTACATGTGTGAGTGTATGTGTGAGTATGTGTGTGAGGTAGCAATAACAGGGGAAGAGGGGTTATTATTGATGTGTTAGTGTCTGTATATATGTATGGTTGAGTGTGTGTGAGTGACTACCATTGTTGTGTGTGTGTGTGTGTGTGTGTGTGTGTGTGTGTGTGTGTGTGTGTGTGTGTGTGTGTATGTGTGTGTGTGTGTGTGTGTGTGTGTGTGTGTGTGTGTGTGTGTATCTGTGTTTGAATGTGCACTTGTGTGGTTGTATAGGAGAATGACTGAAGGGGGAGAGACACTTGTGCATATGGAATTAATGAGTGTGGAAAGTGCTGTTCTGTACTTTGCAGTAGTTACTTGTAATTCATAGACATGCAAATTATCTGATAATGAGGTCTTTTTTCATTTCGACTAACATGTCTATGGATTGCAAAATACCACATCAAATTAACATGACTGTTTTATCTCTGCCCTTAACAAGATCTGGTAGGACTTTAATGATTCCTTGAGTTTGTTTTGGAAAATTAAAGAAAAGAATAGGTAACGTATTACAGAAGAGCAGCCCAGTCAAGCGCTGAATAAATAAAAGTCAGTTTTAATGAGCCACAGTACAAAACATTTTTTTTCAAAATAGGAGTTATGGAACATCCTTCCTTTAAGTCTGGTGAAGCCATAGCATCTAAGCTAATTTGCCATCTTAATTTTTCTATATTAAGATGTTCCTCCACCATCCTCCCTCGTATATGCTTCCTTATTTGTTCAATGAACCTGAAACTTAAAATAATGAACTGGAGGAACATTTGTGAAGATTTTACGAAACCATTATTCATTACTACATATACATTGGATAGCACTGGTATAGTGGATGTAATAAACAAAAATTGGAGATTGTTCACAGCGGATTCTACCTATAGTGAAAGATTAGGATGTAGTCCCAAAATAGTGTACAGGAGGGAGTGGTCTTTGAAGCAGAACCTAGAGAATAAGAAACACCATAAAAATGTGTTTAATAAACCAGGCACTTACAACTGCGGGCATTGTGCACAATGTCATTACATACACAAGAATGACATTAAAAATAAAAAAAAGTTACAAGTGCATTATACAAACACATATCAGTGAATCCAGCTCATTATTTTAAGTTTCAGGTCAGTCAACAAATAAGGAAGGATCTATAACGGAGGGTGGTGGATGAACATCTTACTATAGAAGAATTATGATAGCAAATTAGATTAGATGCTATGGTTCCGCTAGGCTTAAATGAAGGATGTTCCATAACTCCTATTTTAATAAAACGGTTTTGTACTGTGGCTCATTAAAACTGACTTTTATTTATTCAAAGCTCGACTGGGCTGGTCTTCTGTAATACGTTACCAGTTTGTTCGTTTTTGGTCATGGTTTCAGTAAAGTATAGAATAGCACTGAACAATATAAGGGTAAACTTTCTGCCAGTTTTAGGACTCCTGATCCTTGTATAACTTCCAAAGCTCAAACATTAAGTAACTGAATATTCTTTCAAGATGTCAACAATAAATTCAGGATCATTTTCAAGAAACTGAAATTCAAGGTGCAATATTTTAATTTCTTAAAATGGAAAAATATACTTTAATAACTTTCTCAGTCTGTATACATATTTTCTTATATCTTTTCAGTTACTTAATGCCACTTTTATGGCTACATTCTGTATTCATTGATATCATTCATAATAAAATATTATGTAATAAGTTTGCACTTAGAAGGAGTGGAGTTACTTGGTAACAAATGCATTTATTGTTTGTTAACTTGGACAGATTGTTTTAAAATAAGACATTTCTTCCATGGTCTGAGTTGCTATGAATTGCGTGTTCATATTTGTATATTAAAATGTAAACTTATTAAAAGCAGAATATATACAGTAGCTAGTAAAGGCATACTGGTGCAGCCAGAGGACATCTGTTAACAGTTATGGTAAATATTTAACATATATTTAGGATAGTATATTGACATATGTGATATAAAACAACAGCACTAAGTTCAGCAGGTAGCTGGTACTGTGTAAAATTCATAATTATAACACAGGCAACTGGTACTGTGTAAACTTTGTAATTAACATTACTGACTGGTATAAAGTAGAGAGATGAAGATCAAAAGGGAAGTTTATACAAAATATATAATAATAAGAAAGATGCTAAGAATGCAAGAGTCAATGCAAATCATTAGGGTTGCACATGTGTATCTTTTTTGTAAGACTGAGACAAGTGCAAGAGCATTAATGGAGCAATTTATGCAACTGGCAAAAATAGGTGGATAATCAGATTATTCCTAAATATACGTGAGCCCTGAATGTTATGTATACATATAGCTAATTTATTTCATGTGAAAGTATCTACATTAGGAATGTATGGCCACTCACATGCCCTGTGTTGTAGGGCCTAGAAAATATAGCAGTGCCATTTGGTATAGACCAAAGAGAACAGTTTGATACTGGGGTGATTGAGAGCATCATTCTTGGATTTTCAGTTTATATAACACGGTACAACACAGTACCTCTATCTTTTTTAGACAACTAATATGCTTTCAGTATAGCTGTCAGGAGATTGAATTTGTAAATCCTCTTATGCAAAATTTGCTGAGTAAGTCTTTTCATATTAGATGTTTAACAGATCTAGACATACTGCTCAGCTGTCCAGAATTTTGAATAACGTCCAGATTTTGCCTCATATTTTTAGTGTGTTCCTTGTAAACTTTGTGGTTTTCTGGCAAATCATTGAGAATTGCAGTCACCAAATAATGCCAGACATTTGAGTTTCATTCTTCACATCATTCAGAAAATGCATGCTAATGCAAAACCTGACATTCTAGCAAAGTGGTTACATTTCTAAGATCAATATTTAAAATTTGTACCTGACTTTGGCCCTTTGCCCCCCCCAATTATTTTTGGCTTTGTCCAAAAATCTTGAGCAAAAAAAGTTGAGAGGTATGGACCAATGTTAGATCATATTCTAGCTGAGGCATTATCAACTCCTTGCCAATTTTCTGCATTGATTATGGGCCCAAATGTAGATTAATATTGAGATTATAATGGTTGTCTTTTCATTATGTGATCGGGTGCACATTTGTGGACAGAATATGAGATATGTTCAATGCTATCACCAGCAACATTATTAGTGGTATCATCTGTAGCCTTCCTAATGGTCCAGTTAGATGTCACCTGTTTTAATTAGGTACTGGTGTCAAACAGCATGTATTTGGTTTTTTGTATATCAATGATCTGATTTTTAGCATAGAACCAGTATGAATGGATAGTTAAGTCTCTGCAAATTATTCTTCATAGATTGGAAATAGCTGTCTGTCCTATTTATAAGCATATAATTAGCATACTTGGCTGGATATACTAAAGGCTGGTTTTGGTCAAGGGAGCGCATATATATTGGGAAATGCAGTGGAACCAGTAGTTTGCCTTCAGGTCCGGAGACTCAGTTTGTGTAGAAACTGTGAGCGCCACACTTTGCTTAACTATACATTATCTTTGTTACAGATAGTTGGTAAATAAAGTTAATGGGTCAGTTGCAAAAACCTAGGCTGTGCCAGCAGCTGACGAAATAGTTTAAATTTAAATAACAATAGTTTAAATAGTTCAGATAATTTCTTATTCTGATAAATAGAACTAGATCACTGCTTGATTTCTTGTATGCTACATAGCAATCTATTCAGATTAAAGTAAATATTAGATCAGGATTCTTTTTTCTTAGAAATTTGTAAAAACAACTTGCTCTTCTGGACTAACTTCATATTCCTTCTCCTATGGGATTTATGAAGGAGACCTTCAGTTTTTTTTCTACAGATGCTTGTTAAAGAATGGAGTTCAGGACAGTGCACATTTTAGATATTTTATTTTTAGTTTGTTTTGCATTTTTGATCATGATAGAGCACTGTTCCACATAGACCTTTTCAGCCTCAGCCATTTAGCACTGCCTGCCAAAATGTCTTACTCAGAGTCACCCAGTAGATAAATGGAAGGTCTGGAATAAACCCTTTGAAGACAGGAAGCAGCTGGTTAACTGTTCATAGCATTAATTATTAAGCCTAAATAAACCAATGAGGGATTTAGACATAAACTTAACTCTATTTAAAATGGAGACATTGCTATTCACAAGCATGGTATATTGGGAGGCTAAAGGAGCACTATTCTTGTGGCTGAAATATTTATACATGAAATTAAAAAAAAATAAAATGAACTGGTCATGCAGAATAAATTATATGCTTAAGTTTGGGTAGTGTGTGTAATATGGTTTCATATTGTAGCTGACATAATGCACAAGAAAGCACTTTTTTTCTCTTCACATGTTAGAGAGAAAAGTGATAGTGATACATTTTCTTTTTATTAATGTTAGGCATGATCTGTAGCATGCCTGAGGCCTTGCTTTATAGCTCCTAGAGTAGGATAACTCTGACAGATTCGGTGTTGTGAGTTTTACCATTCTAAGGCAAATTGAATTATAATTTATTGACATTGCAAAACAAAAGCATTGCCAGATTTGTGTGAGTTATTATTGGGTAAAAACAATTGTTACATTATGTAACTTTCAAAATGGAAGATGGCAGCAACCCCACAGCATCCCCTACTTCTGAGATGCAAATGGAGAGGGTGAATGATGTTGAAAGTTTTAAGGTGGCACAACCATCAGCACACCTCCTCCTCTTTTTTGCAGTTAATAGTGCCGAAACTTCAGTTTTCCTGATATAAAATGTATCAAATGTTTTAGAGTTTCTTTACAGTATAACAGATATGCCACCCTTCATGTAAATAAAGCTAAAGTTAGTGGAGCTCAGGAAGTGGTCAAAATGCCATGTGAGAATTCAGAGACTACCTGCACTTGGTGAAATGGCAAAGGATGAGTATACTGTCAGGCCTGAATAGGAGCTCAGGGGATGGGCTGTGAAGTAACATTAAATAATGCAACTGTAAGACAAACAGGACATATATGATGCCAAAAAGGGAAAGATAATCACATCTGGGGGTTACATATCCACTGCTAATAGAAAGTTGCCATTTGGTGTCTAGAATTTTTCATGCAGCATGATGGTTCAGTGGATAATGCTTCTAGGGTGCATTGGATTCATGCAGATAAGCAGAATTATGATCTAATGAATATGTTCTTGTTTCACCATAGTTCTTTTGTTCTTTTCAAAAATTTAGTTTATTTTTGTTAGTGCAGATATTTCTAAATTAGATTTTGCTATTCTGCACATGTGCACTGGAAGGCTACAGTAAGTAACAATTTGTCAACCATTTAACCAAGTGGAAAAAAACTACATGTACTATATGACTGCATAATATATGGGAAGGTAACTGGTATCATAAGATCGTAGGCTCATAGGAGGTTACTAGGCTAATGGCCCCAGGGCCCTTACAAGCCTACCCAAGTTCAACCTGTGTTCCCAAGGGTGTCTGGCTCAAGCAGACACTAAAATCAGTACCTATTGCCCCTGTTCAAGAGAGACACAGGTGGAACCCAGGGGTGAATTTCCGGTTACCCATCCACTCATCTAAATTGCACTTAAATAGGACCAACAAGGGTCTTTGTTTAACATGAATAGGAAGCTTGTTCCAAAGGTAGGGCAATCTCTGTGAGACAAATCTCTCTCCACCAAGTTCTGTTGATGTCATATACCAGGTTAAGGACCTTTGAGACAGTGACCCATGTGCCATTTGCCTTGCGAATGTGAAACATTTCCTTCAAAGCTGGGTCAGAGATTGCTCTATATGTAAGGCACAGGTCACCTCTGAGCAGTCTGCATGACAAAGAGTAAAGTGACAATGATTTCAGTCTGTCTGCATAAAACAGATCGTGAAGACTCTGAATTTTCTTTACAAGGAAACTTTGTGGTCTCTCCAGTTGCTGCAGGTGTTTGGAAAGGAACATACCAAAGGAATTGTTGTACTCTGTTATTGGCCTGATGATGAAAGAGTACAGGGGGTTATAACCTCTGTTTTTCTGGAGGCAATGCACTTACTTATGAGAGGCACAATATAAAATGCCCTTCTTAACACTGTGGATACATGGTGATTGAAGTTAAGGTTGCTATCAACATGTGTGCCCAGATCTCTCACCATGCTTAGGGTATTGCTATTGATGTGGTAGTTTGAAGGAACATCACCCTTGCTGAAGGGGATGATAATGCATTTTTTTGCATTACGTTTAAGACCATGACTTTGGCACCAGTCATTAATCTGCATAAGACCTTCTTGCAGGATGTTGACATCACTAGGGATTTCAATGATCACTTCCAGTTTGCAGTCATCAGCAAACTTTGTCAGCCACAGTCCTTTAGTTTTAGCCCAGACTTCGGAGAAGTAGATTCCAAACAGTAGGGGTCTCAGAACTGATCCCTGTGGAACTCCACTGGTTATGGGTCTACTGGAGGAGGTGTAGTCCCCTATTTTGACCATATGAGTTCTATCAGTGAGACAGTTTGCAACCCACCTGAAAGTATATGGATTGATACCCAGATGGGTGAGTTTATCAATGATGCCTGAGTGGGGGATTGTGTCAAAGGCCTTGGCTAAGTTTAGGTAGGTCATATGCACAGATTTGCCCTCATCTAGGGTTTTATTGACTATCTTGAAGAAGTCCACAAAGTTTAATAGGCATGATCACCCCTTGATAAAATCAAACTGGGTGGGGTCGAGCATTTGGAGATTTCCTATATCTTTGTTAATAAGGTCCATGATGAGTTGTTCCATGGTCCTGCAGAAAAGGCTGGTCAAGCTAATGGGGCTAACGTTTGTGAGTCTGTGGATGCACTCTTTTTGTGCAAAGGGATGATGGCATCTGTTTTCCATTCCACTGGGACAAAGCCAGTGCTTAGGCTGTGATTGAAAAGCACGTTCAATAGTGATGCTAATTCCTGTTTTAACCTATGTAGACCACAGCCCGGGATGTTGTCTGTTCCCATAGAGGCTGTGTTTTTGGCCTTTGAGAGGGCATTTCAGACCTGCTCCTTGGCGATACTAGGTGAGGGACAGATGTTTGGGATGCTTTGTGGTATATGTGGTGGGGACAGCGGAGTTGAGTTTTCACTGAACTTGTCAGCCAGCAGGTTTGCTATATCCACTGGTTCTATATATATAGTACCATTAACTATGAGTTCAGCGCAAATGTGGGCCTTATCTTTGAGGTTATAGATGTAACTAAAGAACACCTTGTAGTTATTCTCAGTTAGGGAAACTAATCTGGATTTGTAATTAGTTTTGAAGGACTACGAGTCTTATTTGCTTGTTTAAGTTGAGGAGGGAGTGTTTCCAGTTTTGAGACCATTCCTTCCTGCTCTTAGACAGCAGTTTCTTTCTCCTGTTGTATAGCCTATTAATGGCAGTTATACACCAGGCAGGTTTGTTTTTCCTTGAAGATCTTGCTTTTGTTCTATCCGTTACAGCAGAGTCAATACAATTATACAGGTGCTTGTATAAAGCATTAGTGTATAACTCAGCATAGGTGCCTGTTCCGTCAGTGGGGGAGAGGTGCTATGAAGCTATTTATGCCATCTCGTAAGAGATTATAATTGGCCTTGGAGAAGGTTTTTAGTATAGTTGTTGTTAAGGGGGGTCATCTGTTATAATTACTTCTAGTGAGACTGATTTGTGGCCAGATATCAGCAGGGAAGGCCACACACTGGAGTTGGTGCAGCAGTTTCCCATGTTGGTGAGCACCAAGTCCAGGATGTTTGAGCCCCTTGTGGGTGTGTCAACCAGCTGGTCCAGGGCATCAGAACCTTTTGGCAAGTGAGTTAGAACACATATAATTCACCCAGTTTATGGATAGGTAATTAAAGTCACCCCAAACCAGGGTGTTTGGCTGTATCTTGATTGACTCAAGTAGATCCAAGTAGGTTGAATTGATGTCCTTATTCTTGGAGGGGGTCCTGTAGTTGGCAATGACCTGAAGAGGAGTGTTACTTATAGTCAATTGCACCTGAGGTAATTAAAGGGAATTGTGCTTGTTAACCAATCTTGAGGTGGATTTATCTTTAATGAATACTGATACACCACCCCCTTTAGTTGTCACCCCTTCAGTTTGTAGTCTGAATGTGTGGAATGAAATGTAACCTGGTATAGTTGAGGTAGTCTCTGGAGCCTTAAACCAGGTCTCAATGACTGCACAAATGTCAACATCTTCCAGGGTGAGGAGTGCTTCCAGTGAGTGCAGCTTCTGGTTTAGACTCCTAGCACTAAGCAGCATAACCTTGAGGTTGTTTTTAGAGGATACTTTTATATCAGGAATTTTTTTCCTGTGACATTGCCTAAAAAAGGCACTATGGGGATGGCAAGAGTCTTAGCCTGTAACTGAAATTCCAGGGGTGACAGATGAAGACCATCTCTGGCAAAGCATTGAGATCGATCGACCATGTCATCCCAGGCTGAGAGATACTGAATCCCCTATGAATGACACTGGAAACTAAGCCAATTGTTGAAGTCCATCATTTTATGTTTGTATTGAGGTATCATCCTAGGTGAAGGAAAAATGCTGCTTAATGTTAGGGACATACCTGCCTGAGACACATAATCTGAGAGCTCAGTCATGTCTGCCTTCATATAGTCCAGTGAGGTACATCTCAAATAGTTCACACCAGCATGGACTATGATAGAGTTTAACAGTGTCTGTTATTGAGAGACTTGAGTGCGTGTGTGATGTGGTGGATCCTGACACCTGACAAACAGCTGACCATGACCTTTTCCTTATCCAACCTGGTGAGAGGGACATCTGTGTGTCTCACAACTGAGTTGCCAATGACTAAGACATTTGTTTTTGTGTTATGCCTTAGGGGCTTGACTGGTGAGACACTGGTGTATGATATATTATGTGCACTATGTTCTGCAGAGGATGTATTTTGTGAAGCATGCTTGTGTTTGTGTTTGGGAGGTCTCTGGTGTTTAGGTAAGCTTCTTGTAAGGACCTCCACATATGTAGGTTTATATATTGTTGGTTTGGTAGGTGCAGGAGGTAAGGTGTGCATGCTGACAAACTGCTTAGTATCAAATGGACTGACTGGTGAGAGTCTGGATTCTAGATTCTTGATATAGATGCATCTTTCACATAATGAATTTGTGTGGACTAGAAGAAGTGGGTTGCTACATTGCCTCAGGATGCCCATGTTAACCATGCTGACTGGAGAAACTGTGGGAAATTGTCCGTCCCTAATGCTAGGTAAATTGATGCGGTCAGAAAACAGGTAGAGGACAAGAAGGAACAGGTAAAGTAGAGGATTGGAGAAGTGGACAAAAAATATGAAGGGCTAGTGGATAGGATCTGTGTTGGCACCTCAGGAGCCTGGCTGAATGTTTCACCTGTCAGTGAGGGGCAATCACGAGAACTCACTGATGGTGCATCAGCAGACTACTAAGGAAAAATTTGCAGGCAAAAGTATTTGCGTTTATAATCACCAATGGTGCACACTGCTGCATGGCAGTGAGCGATGCACAAATGTGGTGCTACATAGTAAACAAGTATAAATGGATCTAAACAAATTAACCAATAAAAAAGCTCAAAACTGAGCCGTGTTCCAGCAACCTTCAATCAGATGAGTTCTAAATGCACATTTCTGCCACTAGGGTGCAGGGGAACCCTCTCCAAAAAAAGATGGCCTGATTTAGTGCTCAAGTTATACAAACAGAACTAGATTCAGCAGGTCTGAATCTAGTCAATGCTGCAGCAAACAAAGTGCAACAATTTCCAAAAAAAAAAAAAACAGTTCAAATAAGCAGTGATATGGTAACAATGCAGTTCAAAAGTGCAATATACAGTGAAAATTATTTTTTAGTTTTGCAGAGATTAGGAGATGGCTTGGATTTGTTTATGTAGCAAACTAGACCAAACTGATTTAAATAAATTAACCAATTAACCAATAAAAAAAGCTCAAAATTCAGCCCTGTTCCAGCAACCTTCAGTCAGATGAGTTCTAACTGTATACCCCTGCCACTAGGGTGCAGGGAACCATCTCCAAAAAAAGATGGCCTGGTTTAGTGCTCAGGTTATACAAACAGAACTAGATTCAGCAGGTCTGAATCTAGTCTATGCTACAGCAAATAAAGTGCAAAAAAAAAGTTCAAATAAGCAGTGATATGGTAAAAATGCAGTTCAAAAGTGCAATATACAGTGAAAATTCTACTTAAGTTTTGCAGAGATCAGCAGATGGCTTTGATTGGGTCTATACTGGAACTCAAAAATGCTGGTAATAGAAGTGTGTTTTGTGAGATCGCGGTACAGTGAAGATTGGAAAATATGTCCTTTCCTCACTGTAGTGTGATCTCAGAGTTGGTGTATATGATTAGAGGGGGGGTGGGGGGCACAGCTCCCTACAAAAGCAAGTTCTATTACTGGCATTTTCGACTATAAAGCAGTTTGATTAACGGCTTTGTCAATGTTCTAATTATACCCCTTTGATTTGCTTATGTAGCAAACTAGAGCAAACTGATTTAAACAAATTAACCAATTAACCAATAAAAAAGCTTTAAACTGAGCACTGTTCCAGCAACTTTTAATCAGACGAGTTCTAACTGCACACTCTTGCCACTAGGGTGGAGGGGGACCCTCTTCAACAAAAGATGGCTTGGTTTAGTGTTCAGTTATACAACCAGAGCTACATTCAGCAGGTCTGAATCTAGTCTATGCTACAGTAAACAAAGTGCACCAATTTCAGAAAAAAAAAACTGTTCAAATAAGCAGGGACAATAAGCCTTCGACCAGCAATTCCCAGCTCAGAAGGGCAGACTCGACCCTCTCCTCTCACAAGAGTGTAGACCACAAACCTTCTTAATGTAAAATAACTGGCCTGAAGCCCAAGTGCTTAAACCAGAACTAAGACAATTTTAGAATAACAGCCACACTAAGCCTTTAACCATTTCCTGGTTTATAAAGTAGCATGCACTATTTAATACTAAGGTCTTTACATGTGATGCATGGTTTGTTGTTGACCCTCTTTACAGAGGCTGTTTGGTCAGGACATGGCCATATTTATTATGAGTATATAGTTTTCAACCTCTTTATTCAGCAAAGCTGAGCCAGTCCTATGACACAGAGGCAAGGTATCCATCTGTGGTGGTGCTGATCCAAGTTTAGGAAATGACTCTGATGATATGATTAACCATGGAGGTACAAAGAAGTAGTTGATGTCTACTTCTCCTGCTCCAGGGGAAAGGTTGGTAGAGAGTTACGGTCTTTGCAACCTTTGGAGGAGATTGGGAGACTCATAAGATAACTATAGACTAAGGAGGAGTGACATGACAGCCTTTGTTTGTTTTGTAAATATCAGTGGGTCCTCCCTCCTCAGCTCTTATGAGTTGTGTTGCAAGGCTGACTTCCTGATCAGTCTACAGCTTTTCTAGTAAAGGGATACATCTGAGATTGCCAAAAAGGAGTTATGGGGTACCTGGAGAGAGCAGCTGGAGGTATAGGGATAAGCTGGAGACCCAGTGGTAGAGTGGGTGGGAACAGGTTGGGGAAAATATAATATAAGAAAGATATCTGACTATGAAGATTTGTATTAGCATTTATTTTCTTAATAAAAAAAGTAATTATTTTAATTTTTGGACTAGCTTTGTGAGTTTAATCTTTATTTATTTTACTTGTTTGCAGGGAAAGTTCGACTGGATAAGTGGCCCATTTTCAGTGGAAGCCCGGGGAGAAAAGCTCCACAATAATAAAAACATTACAAGAAATATAACAAGAAATAATACAAGAAATATTACAAGAACTATTACTATAAATAATAACAAAGCAGATATGTGTTGGTAGAGATAGGGAGGTATTAGACAAAGGGGGTAAGAGTAAAATATATACATTAAGAGTACTGAAAGTGGGTTGTGGGTAAATAAAAGTAGCATAAGAAAAAGTAAAATTTATAAACTAAGAAAAATATGAATGGGTTGAGGGAAGATAGAGGTGACAGAGCCATATTCATGTGAAGTGACATCTTCAAAGTTCTGACACAAAATCAGAAATTACATGACAGACAAAGCAAACTCAATGATGCCCTAGAAAAGTAGGACATTTCAGACTTAACGCGTGCTAAGGTGCTAGCTTAGTTACAATACATATGCTTTAATTACTTGGTTTATGTCTAGCTGTACACTGTACAGCATATGCTAGCTGTGCTTATGCAATACTCATTTTGAAATGCATTGATAATTAGTATGATATGAGGGGAAAATTAACAAAAAATGCAGCATTTTTTTATTTATGACTCAACAGGTAGCATACTTGCCTTTGATGCAGAAGCCTGTGGGCTTTATTCCCACATGATGCAGATGGATTGCTGACAGTGCAGTGCAGTATAGAGGGTGTGCTGCACTCCCAAGTCTGTCATCCTTTAGATGAGACATTAAACCAAGGTCCATCTGCTTGAGTTGGTGGTAGCTCAGGTGGATTTAAAAAATCCTATGGTACCTATCTAAAAGAGTAGGGAGAACAAGGAAGATGGGCAGACTAATGAATGAGACAAGTGGAATATTACAGTTACAAGACTAGAGAAAATTCACTTCAGGGTCTCTTATGGATGCTACACACGACCAGTGATCTCACGGTAATACACGTCCAGCTTACACTCGAAAGAATATATGCAGGAAGAGTAGAGTGATTTATCTTTATTACTGACTGAAGGGGCAAGGGACATTATTATGAAGGGAATAAGCCAAAAGTTAAGGATGCAGTGGCTGCAATGATGGGAATAAAGACATCATGT